>NC_081553.1:205311396-205323896 GCF_963082655.1 Stomoxys calcitrans
AGTTTTCAAGTGAAAAATTCATGTTATTGACTTGATGCCGTTTCCAAGGCCGGCCAACACTATTAAGCCAACATTTACAAAATATAGTCCGGAGAGAACGTGCTGTAGCACAAATGGAAGGGCGGTTTCTTGCTTTGGTCGGTAGACAATTTCAAACTGTAGATTTTTAACACCTTCGTTATGCACGTTGGCATAGAGCACAAAAACAGGAGTACCCAGCAAAAAAAAAAAAAAAAACGAAAACGCCAAAAGAGAAGCAACCAAGAGCATATTTGCACTTTCCACCATTCGACAAACAGCAAACAAAGTGGCAACACAAAAAACAAACTCCATCTCAACGCAGATGTTTGTAAAACGCCAAAAGTGAAGTGGGGGAAAGCCGAATAGGTTGCCAAAGTGGATACCATGGCTGAGTAAAAAACGCAACCATACACAAACAAGACGCGTTGAAAGTGTTATGGCACTCTCTATAGACTTGTGATACGAATTGAATGCCACTATGTGAGTGATGGTGATAACACAACACCACATGCATGATATTAAACGCATGCGATAGGCAAAGAAATGCATCATCACTGTGTCAGAGCAAAAAAAAAAAAAAAAAATATGTAACTTTTGTCAGTCTTCATTTTACTTAAGCGTTATTAAGTCTGCAAGTTGTTTTCTCTGCTATGCTTGACATAATAATAACGTTGGTAAAAGTTTAAGAAAACTTTTGTTGTTGGAAAAAAGACGCAGATTCCAAAGTTATTGGCCATTTTTTAAACACAAAATTTCAATGAAATTTTCTCAAAATACAAAATTTCAATAAAATATTCTTTAAACACAAAATGTCAAAAATTTTTCGAACTATGTGAATGTACAGACGACTAAGGTCTTGGAAAACTTGTTTACACCATAAAGAGGAGCGCACGTTTTGTTATTTCCGTAAGAATTTTTTTGCCACTCGTAATAGGTAGTTATTTTCGGAAAAAATTTTAAGTCACTCAGGCATAGCTTCGATAGTGTTATCCATTAGGCGGTTAAAGATTTGCGTCTGTTTCCAGTGTAGCGGCAGATCTAGAACCTGGAAGTAGGATTAGAATGGACTCCAAAGACCCAATATCTGTCCGCAAGGCAATAATTTGCCTAGGCCATCTGCCTTCTGTGGCAAACCAACCCGCTCTTAAGAGGTTGGAATAATAATAAGTAAAAACGTGCTAAGTTAGGCCGGGCAGATTCTTTGAAACCCACAATCATGGATTCTGGGTAAAATTGACACAAAATGAAACAAGTAAAGAGGCATTAAGTTCGAACGGGCCGAACTTTGGATAACCACCAACTCGGGTATATATGTAAACCACCTTTCGTCATAATTCGGTGAAAAATGACATATCAAAATATGGTCCGATTTTAACCAAATTCGATAGGGACATTGAGTGGTCTAAAACGCGCAAGTCATTGTTCAATTTTGTAGAACAAAATATTGGTCTTTTTGGTAGCTATATACAAATATAGACTGATCTGAACCATACAGGACACTGATGTCGAAAAACCTAACATAAGTCACTGTTTCAAATTTCAGCGCAATCGGACAGTAGATGCGCCTTTTATGGGGCCAAGACTTTAAATCGAGAGATCGGTCTATATGGCAGCTATATCCAAATCTGAACCGATCTTGACCAAATTGAATAGGTCTGTCGAAGGGCCTAACACAATTTCTGTCCCAAATTTCGGCGATATCGGGCAATAAATGCGGGTCCAAAACCTTGAATCGAGAGATTGGTCTATATGGCAGCTCTATCCAAATCTGAACCGGCCTGGGCCAAACTGAAGATAGATGTCGAAGGGTCTAACACAACTCACGGTCCACAATTTCGACGACATCGGCCATAAATACACCTTTTATGGCCCCAAAACCTTGAATCGAGAGATCGGTCTATATGACAGCTACATCCGAATCTGTACCGATCTGAGCCAAATTGAAAAGAACTGTCGAAGAGCCTAACACAACTCTCTGTCCCAAATTTCGGCGACATCGGACAATACATGTGACTTTTATGGGCCCAAAACCTTAAATTAAGGGGTCGGTCTATATGACAGCTATATCCAAATCTGGACCGATCTGGGCCAAATTGCAAAAAGATGTCGAAGAGCCTACCACAATTCACTGTCTCAAATTATGGCAAAATCGAGCAATAAATGCGCCTTTTATGGGCCCAAGACCTTGAATCGAAAGATCGGTCTATATGGCAGCTATATCCAAATTTGAACCGATTTAGGCCAAATTGAAATTGGATGTCGACTGGTCTAACTCAACTCACTGTCTCAAATTTCATTAAATTTGGATAATAAATGTGGCTTTTATGGGGCTAAAACCCTAAATCGGTGGATCGGTCTATATGGGAGCCATATCAAGATATAGTCCGATATACACCATCTTCAATCTTAACCTGCTTATGGATCAAAAAAAGAATCTGTGCAAAGTTTCAGCTCAATATCTCTATCTTTAAAGACTATAGCGTGATTTCAACAGACAGACGGACGGACATGTCTAGATCGTCTTAGATTTTTATGGTGATCAAGAATATATATACTTTATAAGGTCGGAAATGGATATTTCGAAGTGCTGCAAACGGAATGACAAAGTGAATATGCGCTCATCCTTCGCTGGGGGTATAAAAAAATCATTTTATTGTTATACTGTTAGTCAAGCGCTATACATATACTATTTTCGTAGCACGGAATTTCACTAATAGCTCTTTAGTTATCCAAAATTAATATTCAAGGCATAATTTTGTTCCATATAAAGAAAAAAAGGCGCAGCGGAGCCGTCCCGGTTCAGCTAGTCTTGCATAAAAATGAAAATCGAACTGCAAATATATTCGCAAACTGCGAAATACGAAGCCATTCTCGGCCAAAATTTCAACATATAAAAATTAGAACTCGTATATCCACGAAACCAGTGGAGATATTTTTTTACCAGTTTTTGAGATTTTCTCCCACTGTGCGGCATGCCTCAGTGCGACACCTCTTTGGGGAGAAGTTTTTTCATGGCATAGAACGTACCACGCAAATGTTGCCAGTATTAGGAGGGGTTAACCACCGTTAAATTTTTTATACCCTCCACCCTAGGATGGGGGGTATACTAATTTTGTCATTCTGTTTGTAACCACTCGAAATATTCGTCTGAGACCCCATTAAATATATATATTCTTGATCGTCGCGACATTTTATGTTGACCTAACCATGTCCGTCCGTCTGTACGTCCATCTATCCGTCCGTCTTTCCGTCCGTCTTTCCGTTCGTCTGTCCGTCCTTCTGTCTGTCTGTCCGTCTGTCTGTCCATCCGTCTGTCCATCCGTCTGTCCGAGTGAAAGCACGCTAACTTCCGAAGGAGTAAGGCTAGCCGCTTGAAGTTTTGCACAAATACTTCTTATTAGTGTAGGTCGGTTGGTATTGCGCATGGGCCATATCGGTCCATGTTTGATATAGCTGCCATATAAACCGATCTTGAGTCTTGACCCTCTAGAGTGCGCAATTATTATCCGATTTGACTGAAATTTTGCACGACGTGTTCTGTTATGATTCTCCACAACTGTGCCAAGTATGGTTCAAATCGGTTTATAACCTGATATAGCTGCCATATAAATCGATCTTGGGTCTTGACTTCTTGATCCTCTAGAGTGCTCAATTCTTTTCCGATTGGAATGAAATTTTGCATGAAGTATATCGTTATTATCCAACAAGTGTGCCAACTATGGTTCAAATCCGTCCATAACCTGATATAGCTGTCAATAAACCGATCTTGGGTCTTGACTTCTTGATCCTCTAGAGTGCGCAATTCTTATTCGATTTGACTGAAATTTTGCACGACGTGTTCTGTTATGATTTCCAATAACTGTGCCAGGTATGGTTCAAATCGGTTTATAACCTGATATAGCTGCCATATAAAACCATCTTGGGTTTTGACTTCTTGAGCGTCTAGAGTGCGCAATTCTTATCCGATTTGACTGAAATTTTGCACGACGTGTTCTGTTATAATTTCCAACAACAGTGCCAAGTATGGTTCAAATCGGATTAAAACCTGATATAGCTGCCATATAAACCGATCTTGGGTCTTGACTTCTTGAGCCTCTAGAGTGCGCAATTCTTATCCGATTGAAAGGAAATTTTCCACGACGTGTTTTGTTATGATACCAAATAACTGTGCCAAGTATGGTTCAAATCGGTCCATAACCTGATATAGCTACCATATAAACCGATCTGGGATCTTGACTTCTTGAGCCTCTGGAGGTCGCAATTATTATCCGATTGAAATGAAATTTTGCACGACGTGTTTTGTTATGACATCCAACAATAGTGCGAAGTATGGTTCATATCGGCCCATAACCTGTTAAAGCTGTCATATAAACAGATCTGGGGACTTGACTTCTTGAGCTTCTAGAGGGCGCAATTCCTATCCGATTTGGCTGAAATTTTGCATGACGTATTTTTTTTTTTTTTTTATATAATTTAGTTGTGGTCCAAACCGGACCATATCTTGATATCGCTCTAATAGCAGAGCAAATCTTTTCTTTTGACTTTTTTTGTTTGCCTTTAGAAAAGATGCCGGGAAAGGAACTCGACAAATGCGATCCATGGTGAAGGGTATACAAGATTCGGCCCGGCCGAACTTAGCACGCTTTTACTGGTTTTCGTCAGGACTCAAACTCATGTGTTGGGCGTCATAAGCGGACATGCTAGTCTCTTTACTAATGTGGCCTCCGTAATATGTTTACAATTTGATAAGGCTCCCATATAAACGGATAGCCCGATTTAAATTGGACCCTCTAAGGGGTTAAATTTTATACGATTTGGCTGACATTTTAAACGTGGTATTCTTATGACTTCTACTGATTTAACGAGGTTTTTTTTTACATGATGCTCCTATTATTTATCCTAGATCTAAGTAAAGTACTGAGCTGTTGGCTACCTTAGATCGCTTGAGTAACACGGAGTTCTTTTTCATTTCTTTGCAACATTCCCCATTAAATAAACTATGAAAGCGTCATCTGTTGATAATGGATGTAACTAAAATTCTTTGACTCTCAAACTTTAAAAATTGTGTTCCCCCCATATACGAGTATTTATTTGTCACTTTGTAATAATTTTTTAGGGTTTTGTTTTTTTTTCTTTTTTGTTTGTCAATACACAGAAACCACCTGGACTTCACCAACATCGGGTATCCTCCGCTGACCCACTAATGTTTGTGAGCGTTTCATTTGAGGGGATTCTTTGTTATTCACTGCTTCCGGAGGGGAAGCTTGGTAGGAAAAAATTGCCAAGTTTCTTTAGGAGTGAGTGAGTGAGTGATGGAAGCAAAGTTTTCTGTAAAGTTACTGCTTTTGATTGCGGTGCGCTCTGAAGTGGGTGATGGGGAGCAGTTAACTATAAAATCCTCGTAACTGTTATATTTATGACAAACTTCCGTTTTTAATATTTCCCATCCCAAAGGACGTCATCAGCAGGAGCCAAACGGCATCAGCAGGATAGAACATCAACAGCAGCATTAGGAGGAAGTCAATGCGGCCCGAGGAAGAGGGGGCAGTTTTGAGCTGTCTGTTTATTTTCCCATTTATTTTATTCAGCTCACAGATGCGTATTCCGGCTATACTGCCTGGCTACAGAGGGCTGAGTGGTGCTATATTTGCCCAGGAAATTTCGTTATTAGAAAAGTAGTTTCTTTGATTTCCGAGATTTAATGGAACTGCTGCGGCTTCACTCACTCTTTGAGAGATGGCGTTTTTATTGGGACTACCATTTAAGGCTTGCAATATTTTTTTTTTCCTAGTATAGCCAAAATGCCATCAAGTGTTGTATACCAATATAGACAATTGCAATCATAATCCTATGCCAATACAAACAAACATACATCGTGTTGTACGTGACGTGGTATAGTAGTTTTGGCAAAAGATTTTTACGATTTTTTATTGAGCTTTGAGCCTCCTCCACTTGAAAGGTTTTATGGCACAAAACATTGCAGGCAAGTGCGACCAGGAATGCCACCATCTGCAGCATCGTCCTTCAAAGGAGTGAAAGAGCTCCGTGTTCAGTGTTGCCCTTTTTGTGGGATTTTTTTTTCGGACAAACCATTGCTTTGGTTATTTGTTTGCAAAAAAAAAAAAAAATTTAAAAAAAAACTGAAATTTAAAGGAATTGAAAAAAGTTTTTTTTGCTAATATGTTCAAAACAAATTTAATTATTGCTAGTCTTTTAATAATTTTTTTTTTTTGCATAAAGTTGGCAATACCACTTGTTTTGTGTGAGTTGGCCTTTTCGATGATTGATTTACGTTTTAGTAGTCTAGCCTTAAGTGGGCGTTGGGTGTGGTTTACAAATTCTCTTTGGCCAAGAAAATGCTGCTGCACTCGACTGCAAATCAAACTCAGTGGCAAAGGGTCACCAGGCACTTGGGACCATTGTTGTTATGAGTCTTCCTCTTCTTCTTCTTCTTCTCAGTTTTAGAGTAGCAAGCAAATACTTCACATCTGAGAAAGGTTTTTTTTTGAATTTCCATTTTTCTCCTTCAGCTGCCAAGGCACATAGCTGACATTAGAGGCAGCTTCTTGTAAGCTGCACTCCACACTTTTGGCATGGTCAAGTGCTGAGCTTTTGTGTAACTTCTACTGCAGCTATTCCAACCATAGAACGAACGCATCATAGCAAGGCAATCTAAAGTTCAACTGAATCCATATTGTCAATAGACCGTGTCATTTTCTTCGAGAACATTGTGAACATTTCCTGTGGATTGCATGTGAATTTCATTTCATGGAGATGTTGACAGTATTCGAACTGTGTGTTTTTTTCTCCAGAATGTCTGGTGCTGAATAGGCATCTGTTATGGCTTTTATTTAGAAGGAGGTGTGCATAAAATGTTGCCAAAGGCTTTGGTGTCATACTAAGGATCAAAGCAGACAAAAAGGCTTTGTCGGCATATGCGATGGTTCAAGTATGTTACTGTTCGTATTTTGATGTTTGAGACAGGGTAAAGCCAAGTGCGATAGAAGATGGAATATAACGGGTAACAAAAGGAGTTAAAATCGCTATAAAGGTGGTTATTTTGATTTCATAAGTTTTTCAATGAAGAAAATTTTATTTTTAAGAAAATTGTCTTAAGAAAATGTTCAGTAACATTTTATATTGAACTAGCTGGCCCGTTAGGCCAGTAGGAGGTCAGTATAGCTTTTGATGTCATAACGGAATACATAGGACTTCGAGCTAACTTATGCAAAATCGGTGCGACAAGTGATACCATGTGTAGGGCATGTGGTTAAGATGAAGAGACATTGGAGTACTTCCTATGTCATTGCCTGGCTTTCGTGGCTTAAAGACACCGGTACTTAGGTGGGGACACGATAGCAGACATGAAAACACTTAGAGGAGTGGTACGGACAACAATGAAGGATTTTGTAAGTAGCACTGAATCTGAAGTAAAATTTTCTTTTTCGAGGTTCATTTTAGTTTTTAGAGTGCACAACAAGCCGATTACTAGTTAAGGTATATGTACATATTGACATGGGCCGGATTTATATCTCCACCCTCTCTTCAATCTAACCTAACCTAACCTGAGCCATTGTGTTTCGCTACACCATAAAATGGATTCTTCTTTAAGCTTTTTTAAAATCAATACATTCAGGGCTACGGGTTTCGATCAGATCCACACTTGTTAATTTTTTTTTACCCAATACCGAAGGATGGGGGCATATTCATGTTGTCATTCCTTTGGCAACACATTGAAATCTCCATTTCCGGCCCCCCAAAGTATATATATACTTGAACGTCGTAAAAAACTATGACGATCTAGCCATTTCCATCCATCGGTCCGTCTGTCTGTCCGTCCACCCATCCGTCCACCCATCCGTCCACCCATCTGTCCACCCATCCGTCCACCCATCCGTCCACCTATCCGTCCACCCATCCGTCCACCCATCCGAACACCCATCCGTCTACCCATCCGTCTACCCATCCGTCCATCCATCCGTCCACCCATCCGTCTACCCATCCGTCCACCCATCCGTCCACCCATCCGTCCACCCATACGTCCAACCATCCGTCCACCTATCCGTCCACCCATACGTCCGTCTGTCCGTCCACTCATCCATCCACCTCTCCGTCCGTCCACCCATACGTCCACCCATCCGTCCACCGATCCATCCACCCATCCATCCACCCATCCGTCCGTCTGTCCGTCCACCCATCCGTGCGTCCATCCGTCCGTCTGTCCGTCCACCCATCCGTGCGTCCATCCGTCCGTCTGTCCGTCCATCGGTCCGTCCGTCTGTCTGTTCGTCGGTCCGTCCGTCTGTCTGTCTGTTCGTCCGTCCATCCATGCGCCCATCCGTCCGTCTGTCTGTCTGTTCGTCCGTCTGTCCGTCCGTCCGTACATCTGTCTGTTGAAATTTCGCTACAGTGTTTAAAAAAAGAGATATTGAGCTGAAACTTTGCACAAATTATTTTTTTTGACCATGGCCTATACCGGACTAAGCCTTGATATAGCCCCATATAGACCGATCTTTCGATTTAAGATCTTGGCCCTAAAAAATCCACATTTACTATACGATTTTGATGAAACTTGAGATAGTGAATTGTGTTAGGCCACTCAACATCATTCTTCAGTTTGGTCCAGATCGGTTCAGATTTGGATATAGCTGCCGTATAGACCGGTCTCTCGATTTAAGGCCTTGGACCCATAAAAGCCGCATTTATTGTCCGATTTCCCTGAAATTTGGGACAGTGAATTGTGTTAAGCCCTTTAACATTTTTATACCCACCACCGAAGGATGGGGGTATATTCATTTTGTCATTCCGTTTGCAACACATCGAAATATCCATTTCCGACCCCATAAAGTATATATATTCTTGATCAGCGTAAAAATCTAAGACGATCTAGCCATGTCCGTCCGTCTGTCCGTCTGTCCGTCTGTCTGTTGAAATCACGCTACAGTCTTCAAAAATTGAGATATTGAGCTGAAACTTTGCACAGATTCTTTTTTTGTCTATAAGCAGGTTAAGTTCGAAGATGGGCCAAATCGGACTATATCTAGATATAGCCCCCATATAGACCGATCCTCCGATTTAGGGTCTTAGACCCATAAAAGCCACATTTATTATCCGATTTTTCTGAAATTTGGGACAGTGGGTTGTGTTAGGCCCTTCGACATCCTTTGTCAATTTGGTCCAGATCGGTCCAGATTTGGATATAGCTGCCATATAGACCGATCCTTCGAAAGACCTATAAAAGCCACATTTATTATCCAATTTTGCTGAAATTTGGGGCAGTGAGTTGTCTTAGGCCCTTCGACATCCTTTGTCAATTTGGCTCAGATCGGTTCAGATTTGGATATAGCTGCTATATAGACCGATCTCTCGATTTGAGGTTTTGGGGCCACAAAGGGCGCATTTATTGCCCGATTTCGCCGAAATTTGGGACAGTGAGTTGTGATAAAACTTTCGATATTATTTTTCAATTTGGCTCAGATCGATCCAGATTTGGATATAGTTGCAATATAGACCAATCTCTTGATTTAAGGTTTTGGGGCCATAAAGGGCGCATTTATTGCCCGATTTCGCCGAAATTTGGGACAGTGAGTTGTGTTAAGCTCTTCGACATTTATCTGCAACTTGGTCGAAATCGGTCCAGATTTGGATATAGCTACCATATAGACCTATATCTTGATGAAAGGCCTTGGCCCAATAAAAGGCGCATTTCACTGAAATTTGACACAGTGACGTATGTTAGGCTTTTCGACATCCGGATCGTTTATGGATCAGAGCGTTTTATTTTTAGATATTGCTACTAAAAAGAGCACAATTTTGTATTATACAGTTGAACAAGGACTTTTACTTATTAGTATTTGGTCCAAATCGGAACATATTTCGATATAGCTGCTATGGGTCATAAGGTATGCTTTTTCCCCGGATTTGACGAAAGGTGGTTTACATATATACCCGAGGTGGTGGGTATCCAAAGTTCAGCCCGGCCGAACTTAACGCCTTTTTACTTGTTTTTTTTTCAATTTGGCCTAGTTCGGCCCCGATTTGGATATAGCTGCCAAAAATACCAATGATGAACCAAAATTGAATTCAATTTGGCCCAGATCGGTTCAGATTTAGATATAGGGGCCATATAGACTGGTCTCTCGATTTAAGGTCTTGGGCCCATGAAACTTGGGACAGTGAGATGAGTTAGGCCATTCGACTTCTGTTTTCAATTTGGCCCAGATTGGTCCAAATTTGGATATAACTGCCAAAAAGGCCGCTGTTGAACCATAATAGAAGAGTGACTTGTATTATTAGACCATTAAATGTACGTGCTGAATTTGGATCAAATCGTACCATATTTGAATAGAGCTGCTATAGGCGCATAAGTAATGCATTTTCACCAGATTATGACGAAAGGTAGTTTACATATAAACCCGAGGTTTTGGGTATTCAACTCAATTTCTTTTTAATTTTTTGTTCTGGTTATCTACCTTCAAAATCTTATTTCGAAGCTACCAGTTGGGATAGCACATTTTCTCAAGATTCGCAGGTCCTCTGTGTCTATGTCCCCTCAGATACCAAGGCATTCATTTTAATGTCAGATTTTGTTCTACTTTGAATTACTCTTCATTTGATACCCATATTTATATTACTTTGAATTACCTATCATTTTATACAACGGGGGCTCAAACTCTACCATCTGTGAGAGTCTCATGAAAATCGGTTACGTCTTTTTTGAGTCTACACGGAACAGACAAACTCAACCATTTGAATAATTTGCTAATTAAATTATTGGACATTGGTGCGTATGATTTCTACTTGATAATTATACCTCAATATGGGATACGCCATACGCCACCCTGGTCGCTCATTTGTAATATCACAATACTTGACAATTGTTAATGAATACTGTCGAAGTCATTATAGTGGTGGAATGAGTCAAGCTAGTCACTTGCAATTTTGCACAGATACTTCTTATTGATGTAGGTGATTGGGGATTGCAAATGGGTTATATCGGTTCAGATTTAGATATAGCCCCCATATACACCGATCCATCAACATGATTTCTTCAACCCCTAGGGACCGATACCCTTATCTGATTTGATTGAAATTTTGCGCAATGACATCGACTATGACCTCTAGCATACTTTAAATAGCATGGTTTATTATGGTTTAAATAAGTCTGCCAAAGCTCCCGTTTAAGCCCGTCTCACGATTGTACTTCTTGAGCCCTTCTTGAGTGTTTGAAGTTTTAAACAATTACTTACCCTATAATCTCCAACGTTCGTGCTAATCAGTTTATAGCATGATATAGCTGTAATGCAAACCGATATTCTTGAGCCTGTAGAGAGAGCACTAAATTTTAGCCATCGGTTAGGTTTGGGGGACACGCTACTAGTAACCTCTGTTACCTGCCGCTTCACTTGGAGAAGTACGGTCCATTGTGTTCATCCTAGAAGAAAGTAGAAGAGAGAAGAAGTTAGAGAAACAAGTTGAAGCGTGCTAAGTTCGGCCGGGCAGAATCTTGGGATCCCACCTCCATGGATTCTGCTAAAAATTTATACAAAATAAATTAAGTTTTAGGGCATACTTTCATTCTACAAACCAAACTTCTGTCAAACCAGCAAAAGTTTTTAGGAACCGAACAAAAATGATCGAGAGACTGGTTTATATGGGAGCTATATCAGGTTAAAGACCGATTTGGACCGCACTTGGCACAGTTGTTGAAAGTCATAACAAACACTACATGCAAAACTTCTGCCAAATCGGACACAAATTGCGGCTTGTAAGGGCTCAAGAAGTCAAATCGGTCCATCGGTTTATATGGGAGCTATATCAGGTTATTGGCCGATTTGGACCGTACTTGGCACAAATGTTGGAAATCAGAAAAAAAACACCCCGTGCAAAATTTCAGCCAAATCGGACAATAATTGGGGCTTATAAGGGCTCAAAAAGTCAAATCGGGCGATCGGTTTATATTGGAGCTATATCAGGTTAGTGGCCGATTCGGACCGTACTTGGCACAGTTGTTGAAAGTCATAACAGAGCACAATGTGCAAACATCGGATGAAAATTGAGGCTTGTAAGGGCTCATGAAATCGGGCGATCGGTTTATAAGGGAGCTATATCAGGTTATTGTCCGATTTGAAGTAGCACAGTTTTTGGTAACAGAAAAGTACAATACGAGCAAAATTTCAGCGAAAGCTCAAGAAGTCAAATCGTGAGATCGGTTTATATGGGAGCTATATCAGGTTATAGATCGATTTAGACCATACTTGGCGCAGTTGTTGGAAGTCATAACGGAACACAACATGCAAAATTTTTGACAAATCTGACAAAAATAGCGGCTTCCATGGGCTCAAGAAGTCAAATCGGGAGAGCGGTTTATATGGGAGCTATATCCAAATCTGAACCGATATGGCCCATTTGCAATCTTCAATGACCTACATCAATAGTTAGTATCTGTGCAAGATTTCAAGCGGCTAGCTTTACGCGTT